>NW_024037491.1:306805-337401 GCF_015832195.1 Motacilla alba alba
CGTTCCTAATCTCAGTTTGCAGAGCTCCATGGGCACTCTCAAAGCAGCGCGAGTTGGCACAGGTGGCAGCTTGTCCCTGGGCGGCATCTTGATATTCGTGGAAATCATTCTGCCAGCCAGCCCCGAAGGGCCAAGGGCCTACCTGGGACTTACAAAGGCTTCTGCCCGGGAAAACAAAATTCGCCAACCCACGTTCCTGGTCTCAGTTTGCAGAGCTCCATGGGAACTCTCAAAGCAGCCCGAGTTGGCACAGGTGGCAGCTTGTCCCTGGGCGGCATCTTGATATTTGTGGAAATCCTTGTGGCAGACGGCCCCTAAGGAACAAGGGCCAACCTGGTACTGACAAAGGCTTCTGCCCAGGGAAACAAAATTCACAAACTCACGTTCCTGGTCTCAGTTTGCAGAGCTCCGTGGGCCCTCTCAAAGCAGCCCGAGTTGGCACAGGTGGCAGCTTGTCCATGGGCAGCATCTTGATATTCGTGGAAATCCTGCTGCTAGCCTGCCCCTAAGGAACAAGGGCCTACCTGGTACTGAGAAAGGGCTCCGCCCGGGAAAACAAAACTCAGAACCCAACGTTCCTGGTTTCTGTTTGCAGAGCTCCATGGGCACTCTCAAAGCAGCCCAAGTTGGCACAGGTGGCAGCTTGTCCCTGGGCGGCATCTTGATATTCGTGGAAATCCTTCTGCCAGCCTGCCCCGAAGGGCCAAGGGCCTACCTGGTACAGACAGAGGCTTCTGCCCATGGAAACAAAATTCGACAACGCACGTTCCTGGTCTCAGTTTGCAGAGCTCCATGGGAACTCTCAAAGCAGCCCGAGTTGGCACAGGTGGCAGCTTGTCCCTGGGCAGCATCTTGATATTCATGGAAATCCAGCAGGCAGCCGGCCCCGAATTGCCGAGGACCTACCTAGTACTGACAAATACTTCTGCTCGGGAAAACAAAACTCAGCACCCCATGTTCCTGGTCTCAGTTTTAAGAGCTCCATGGGCACTCTCAAAGCAGCGCGGGTTGCCACAGGTGGCAGCTTGTCCCTGCGCGGCATCTTGATATTCGTGGAAATCCTGCTGCCTGCCTGCCCCGAAGGGCCGAGGGCCTACATGGTTCTGACAAAGGCTTCTGCCCGCGGAAACAAAACCCACCACCCCACGTTCCTGCTGTCAGTTGGAAGAAATCCGTGGGCCCACTCAAAGCAGCCCGAGTAGGCACAGGTGGCAGCTTGTCCCTGGGCAGCATCTTGATATTCGTGGAAATCCAGCAGGCATCCGGCCCCTAAGGAACAAGGGCCTACCTGGTACTGACAAAGGGCTCTGCCCGGGAAAATAAAACCATAACCCCACATTCCTGGTTTCTGTTTGCAGAGCTCCATGGGAACTCTCAAAGCAGCGCGAGTTGCCACAGGTGGCAGCTTCTCCCTGGGCGGCATCTTGATATTCATGGAAAGCCAGCAGGCAGACGGCCCCGAAGGGCCGAGGGCACACCTAGAACTGAAAAACGCTTCTGCCCGTGGAAAAAAAATTCACCACCCCACGTTCCTGGTCTCAGTTGGAAGAACTCCGTGGGCACTCTCAAAGCAGCGCGAGTTGCCACAGGTGGCAGCTTGTCCCTGGGCGGCATCTTGATATTCGTGGAAATCCTGGTACCAGCCTGCCCCGATGGGCCAAGGGCCTACATGGTACTGTCAAATGGCTCTGCCCGTGAAAACAAAACCCATAACCCCACGTTCCTGGTTTCTGTTTGCAGAGCTCCATGGGCACTCTCAAAGCAGCCCGAGTTGCCACAGGTGGCAGCTTGTCCCTGGGCAGCAAATTGATATTCCTGGAAATCCAGCAGGCAGACAGCCCCTAAGGAACAAGAGCCTACCTGGTACTGACAAAGGGCCCTGCCCGTGGAAACAAAACCCACCACCCCACGTTCCTGGTCTCAGTTTGCAGAGCTCCGTGGGCCCTCTCAAAGCAGCCCAAGTTGGCACAGGTGGCAGCTTGTCCCTGGGCAGCATCATGATATTTGTGGAAATCCAGCGGGCAGCCGGCCCCGAAGGGCCGAGGGCCTACCTAGTACTGACAAAGGCTTCTGCTCTGGAAAACAAAACTCAGCACCCCACGTTCCTGGTCTCAGTTTGCAGAGCTCCATGGGCAATCTCAAAGCTGCGTGAGTTGCCACAGGTGGCAGCTTGTCCCTGGGCGGCATCTTGATATTCGTGGAAATCCTGCTGGCAGCCTGCCCCTAAGGAACAAGACACTACCTGGTACTGACAAAGGCTTCTGCTCGGGGAAACGAAACCCATAACCCCACGTTCCTGGTTTCAGTTTGAAGAGCTTCATGGGCACCCTCAAAGCAGCGCGAGTTGGCACAGCTGGCAGCTTGTCCCTGGGCAGAATCTTGATATACGTGGAAATCCTGCTGCCAGCCTGCCGCTAAGGAACAAGGGCCTACCTGGTACTGACAAAGGGCTCCGCCCGGGAAAACAAAACTCAGAACCCAACGTTCCTGGTTTCTGTTTGCAGAGCTCCATGGGCACTCTCAAAGCAGACCGAGTGTGCAAAGGTGGCAGCTTGTCCCTGGGCGGCATCTTGATATTCGTGGAAATCCTGGTACCAGCCTGCCCCGAAGGGCCAAGGGCCTACCTGGTATTTTCAAAGGCTTCTGCTCTGGGAAACAAAATTCGGCAACCCACGTTCCTGGTCTCAGTTTTCAGAGCTCCATGGGCACTCTCAAAGCAACCCGAGGTGGCACAGGTGGCAGCTTGTCCCTGGGCGGCATCTTGATATTCATGGAAATCCAGCGGGCAGCTGGCCCCGAAGAGCCGAGGGCATACCTAGTACTGAAAAATACTTCTGCCAGGGAAAACAAAACTCAGCCCCCCACGGTCCTGGTCTCAGTTTGCAGAGCTCCGTGGGCACTCTCAAAGCAGCCCGAGTTGGCACAGGTGGCAGCTTGTCCCTGGGCAGCATCTTGATATTCATGGAAATCCAGCGGGCAGCCGGCCCCGAAGCGCCGAGGGCCTACCTAGTAGTGACAAATACTTCTGCTAGGGAAAACAAAACTCAGCAGCCCACGGTCCTAGTCTCAGTTTTCTGAGCTCCATGGGCACTCTGAAAGCAGCCCAAGTTTGCACAGGTGGCAGCTTGTCCCTGGGCGGCATCTTCATATTCATGGAAACCAGCATGCTGCCTGCCCTTAAGGACCAAGGGCCTACCTGATAATGCAAATGCTTCTACCCGAGGAAAAAAAAACTCAGCACCCCACGGTCCTGGTCTCAGTTTGCAGAGCTCCATGGGCACTCTCAAAGCAGCCCGAGTTGGCACAGGTGGCAGCTTGTCCCTGGGCGGCATCTTGATATTCGTGGAAATCCTTCTGCCAGCCTGCCCCGAAGGGCCGAGGGCCTACCTGGTACTGACAAAGGCTTCTGCCCGGGGAAACAAAATTCGCCAACCCACGTTCCTGGTCTCAGTTTGCAGAGCTCCGTGGGCACTCTCAAAGCAGCCCGAGTTACCACAGATGGCAGCTTGTCCCTGGGCGTCATCTTGATATTCGCGGAAATCCAGCGGGCAGGTGGCCCCGAAGGGCCGAGGGCCTACCTGGTACTGACAAAGGCTTCTGCCCAGGGAAACAAAACCCACCATCCCACATTCCTGGTTTCAGTTTGCAGAGCTCCATGGGCACTCTCAAAGCAGCCCGAGTAGGCACAGGTAGCAGCTTGTCCCTGGGCGGCATCTTGATATTCATGGAAACAAGCAGGCTGCCTGCCCTCTAAGGACCAAGGGCCTACCTGATACTGCAAATGCTACTGCCCGGGAAAAAAAAACTCAGCACCCCACGTTCCTGGTCTCAGTTTGAATAGCTCCATGGGCACTCTCAAAGCAGCCCGAGTTGGCACAGGTGGCAGCTTGTCCCTGGGCGGCATCTTGATATTCGTGGAAATCCTGCTGCCAGCCTGCCCCTAAGGGCCGAGGGCCAACCTGGTACTGCAGAGGCTTCTGCCCGGGAATAGAAATTCGCGACCCCACGTTCCTGATCTCAGTTGGAAGAACTCCGTGGGCCCTCTCGAAGCAGCCCGAGTAGGAATTTCTGGCAGCTTGTCCCTGCGCGGCATCTTGATATTCGTGGAAATCCTTCTGCCAGCCTGCCCTTAAGGGCCGAGGGACTACGTGACAGTGACAAAGTCTTCTGCCCGTGGAAACAAAACCCAGCACCCCATGTTCCTGGTCTCAGTTTGAAGAGTTCCGTGGGCACTCTCAAAGCAGCGCGAGTTAGTGCAGGTGGCAGCTTGTCCCTGGGCAGCATCTTGATATTCATGGTAATCCAGCAGGCTGCCGGCCCCTAAAAAACAAGGGCCTACCTGGTACTGACAAAGGCTTCTACCCGTGGAAACAAAACCCAGCCCCCCACGTTCCTGGTCTCAGTTTGAAGGACTCCGTGGGCACTCTCAAAGCAGCCCGAGTTGCCACAGGTGGCAGCTTGTCCCTGGGCAGCATCTTGATATTCATGGTAATCCAGCTGGCAGCCTGCCCCCAAGGGCCGAGGGCCTACCTAGTACTGACAAATACTTCTGCTAGGGAAAACAAAACTCAGCAGCTCACGGTCCTGGTCTCAGTTTTCAGAGATACATGGGCACTCTCAAAGCAGCCCGAGTAGGCACAGGTGGCAGCTTGTCCCTGGGCGGCATCTCGATATTCATGGAAACAAGCAGGCTGCCTGCCCTTAAGGACCAAGGGCCTACCTGATACTGCAAATACTTCTGTCCGGGGAAAAAAAAAACTCAGCACCCCACGTTCCTGGTCTCAGTTTAAATAGCTCCATGGGCACTCTCAAAGCAGCCCGAGTTGCCACAGGTGGCAGCTTGTCCCTGGGCGGCATCTTGATATTCGTGGAAATCCAGCAGGCAGACGGCCCCTAAGGAACAAGAGCCTACCTGGTACTGACAAAGGGCTCTGCCCGGGAAAACAAAACTCAGCACCCCACGTTCCTGGTTTCTGTTTGCAGAGCTCCATGGGCACTCTCAAAGCAGCCCGAGTTGGCACAGGTGGCAGCTTGTCCCTGGGCGGCATCTTGATATTCGTGGAAATCCTTCTGCCAGCCTGCCCCGAAGGGCCGAGGGCCCACCTGGTACTGACAGAGGCTTCTGCCCGGTAATAGAAATTCACCACCCCACGTTCCTAATCTCAGTTTGAATAGCTCCATGGGCACTCTCAAAGCAGCTCGAGTTGGCACAGGTGGCAGCTTGTCCCTGCGCGGCATCTTGATATTCGTGGAAATCCTGGTGCCAGCCTGCCCCTAAGGGCCAAGGTCCTACCTCGTACTGACAAAGGCTTCTGCCCGGGGAAACAAAACCCAGCACCCCACGTTCCTGCTCTCAGTTGGAAGAACTCCGCGGGCCCTCTCGAGGCAGCCCGAGTAGGCACAGGTGGCAGCTTGTCCCTGGGCGGCATCTTGATATTCATAGAAATCCAGCGGGCAGCTGGCCCCGAAGAGCCGAGGGCATACCTAGTACTGACAAATACTTCTGCCAGGGAAAACAAAACTCAGCCCCCCACGGTCCTGGTCTCAGTTTTCAGAGCTACATGGGCACTCTCAAAGCAGCGCGAGTTGCCACAGGAGGCAGCTTGTCCCTGGGCGTCATCTTGATATTCGCGGAAATCCAGCGGGCAGGTGGCCCCGAAGGGCCGAGGGCCTACCTGGTACTGACAAAGGCTTCTGCCCAGGGAAACAAAACCCACCATCCCACATTCCTGGTTTCAGTTTGCAGAGCTCCATGGGCACTCTCAAAGCAGCCCGAGTAGGCACAGGTAGCAGCTTGTCCCTGGGCGGCATCTTGATATTCATGGAAACAAGCAGGCTGCCTGCCCTCTAAGGACCAAGGGCCTACCTGATACTGCAAATGCTTCTGCCCGGGAAAAAAAAACTCAGCACCCCACGTTCCTGGTCTCAGTTTGAATAGCTCCATGGGCACTCTCAAAGCAGCGCGAGTTGGCACAGGTGGCAGCTTGTCCCTGGGCGGCATCTTGATATTCGTGGAAATGCTGCTGCCAGCCTGCCCCTAAGGGCCGAGGGCCAACCTGGTACTGCAGAGGCTTCTGCCCGGGAATAGAAATTCGCGACCCCACGTTCCTGATCTCAGTTGGAAGAACTCCGTGGGCCCTCTCGAAGCAGCCCGAGTTGGAATATGTGGCAGCTTGTCCCTGCGCAGCATCTTGATATTCGTGGAAATCCTTCTGCCAGCCTGCCCTTAAGGGCCGAGGGACTACGTGACACTGACAAAGTCTTCTGCCCGTGGAAACAAAACCCAGCACCCCATGTTCATGGTCTCAGTTTGAAGAGTTCCGTGGGCACTCTCAAAGCAGCGCGAGTTAGTGCAGGTGGCAGCTTGTCCCTGGGCAGCATCTTGATATTCATGGTAATCCAGCAGTCTGCCGGCCCCTAAAAAACAAGGGCCTACCTGGTACTGACAAAGTCTTCTTCCCGTGGAAACAAAACCCAGCCCCCCACGTTCCTGGTCTCAGTTTGAAGGACTCCGTGTGTTGGAAATTATTTAAATGTAGAAATTTTGTAAAGTATAGTATGTAGGAATTAGTAGCCGTTTGAAATGTGGTGTAACCTTTGGTGTGTGTAACCATAGTATTCAAGCAACCGTAACGAATGTTTAATCAGGGAGGGAAGCAAGAATGTTGATCTGTATACAATGTACTGGAAATCATGATAGGTACTTGATTTATAGTCTTGTTTGTAGCTTAAGGAGTATATTGTGAGTTTCACAAGAAGCCAGTTGTTAAGAAGGGGAATTGTTGGGGAGGGGAGTCTGTTACTTGGAGAAATTTGTAACAAACTGTAGTATATAAGGAGATCGATGTATCAGTAGTGTTGGAGCTCTGATTTGGGACAGGGGTCCCCGGACTCCCGGGCCCTCAATAAAGCACCGCACAAAACTTACGGGTTTTGTGTCTTTGTTCGGGCAACAGTTTTTCTGGCGACCGCGGCAGGACTCCGAGGGTGGCTGGGGCGGTTCACGTCCCGATTTGCTCCAAAGCCGGCGCCGAGCACTTCTCGGGGAGACATCGGTTCGTGCCCTACCCCCGCACCTGTCGGACAACTGCATAAGGTAAGCCCAAAAGGTGCTTTATATTGAATAAGGGGATATTGGATTTGGTGGATTTGGTGGAATAAGCCTAGGCCCGGCCGTAAGACGTAGAAAATACGCAGGACCGGATTTTACCCTTCGGGGTAAAAAGGTTTTACCCTTCAGGGGTAAAAAAAAAAGGGGTGTGGAGGTATTGGTATATTGGAATATTATAATTGTATGGTGTAGAGGTACTGGTAGTATAATTGTGTAGTATGATGTCGTTTAAGACGTTTAAAGCATTAGTTCAAGCAAATAGTAAAATACCTGGCAACACGCCATTAGGTTGTATATTAAAACGATGGAAAAGTGAAGGATATGACCAAGAGTTGGACAAAGGAAAGATGATTGATTATTGCAATCACTGGTGGCCGGAGTATGAAATTGGAGAAGCTGGGTGGCCGGTGAACGGTACAATAGAAGTGGGAATTATGGAATCTTTGATGCGGTTTTTGAGGAGAAATGAGAAATGGGAGGAAATGCCATATTTAGACTTGTTCTTTGTTTTAAGCCGAAAGGAGGAGTGGCAGCGAGAATGCAATATTTTGGTGTTGGAAGTAAATGAGGAAAAAGAGTGTGTTGGTTGTAGGCAGAGAAAAGGGTGTGGGTTGGGGTCTACCGTGGAGGAAGATTTGTCTTACTGTGTAGCTCCGCTAAGAGTTTCTGAGAATCCTGGTTCTATTAACCCTTCTGCGCCGCCTGCTGAATATATGGGATCTAGTGAGAGTGAGACCGATGGTGATAAGAAGGAGGATGTTAAAAGGACCCCATTAGCAGAACGAACACGCAAGGGGAGAAAAGGGCAAAAGAAGCCACAGCTAATTGCACCGTTGAGAGAGGCTGTGGGACCCCAAGGGGAAAGAATCTTTATAAAAGTACCCTTTTCCCCAGGAGATTTGGTGATCTGGAAACAATCTGCGGGGAGTTACCGGGAGGATCCTGAAAGGGTGGCAAGGGTGGTTAAAATGGTAATAAAGACACAGAACCCAGATTGGAATGATTTACAGGTGTTATTAGACACAATATTAGACTCTACTGAAAAGGAAATGGTTATTCGGGCTACTAAAGAAAAAGCAAGGGATGACATCCGATTACGGGGGGTGAATGAAACGATTGATGAGGTAGTTCCAAGTGAGGACCCTAGATGGGACCCTAATTCAACTGGGGGAATGAGGGCCGTGAAGCGGTATCAGGAATTGCTAATTGAAGGAATCAGAACAGGAATACCTAAAACCATGAACTGGTCAAAATTGTATTCAGTTAAACAAGATAAAAACGAGTCACCTTCTGCCTTTTTGGAAAGATTGAAGGATGTGGCTCGGAGATTTACTAATTTGAATGTAGAAGAGCAATCGGGAAAACTCCAGATTACATTGTTGTTTATGGGTCAGTCACAGGAAGATATTAGGAAGAAATTGTAGAAATTAGAGGGGGAAGATATTCGGGACCTGGATAAATTACTAGAAGTGGCCTGGAAAGTATATAATAACAGGGAGAAGGAGGCAGCTAGAAAGTAGCAAGCTAGTCTATTAGCTGTGATACAACAAACAGGGGCAGGCGGGAGGGTTAATCGGGGTCGTGGACGAGGTGGAATGGGAATGGGTGGGGGACCTAGGGGAATGATGAGAGGAAGGGGAGGATTTGGGTTTGCCCCAGGCATGGGAAGACTAGACCCCAATCAATGTGCGTTTTGCCGACAATTAGGACACTGGAAAAATGAATGTCCGGTAAGAACCGGAATGGGAATGGGGCCAGCTATGGGAAACGCAGGTATGGGAATTGCTTCGCCTGGAGGATTTGCAGGGAGGTCAGCAGATGTCGCCCAAGCAATGGTCCTGGGACATTATCAAAATCAAAGCTGACTAGACCGGGACTTGAAAGTAGTTCTAGAAGTAGAGGGGGAAAGTCAGGAATTTATAGTAGATACTGGAGCTACTTATTCTGTACTCAATAAACGAATAGGACCTTTAAGTGATACAACAGTCCAGATAGTGGGTGCAACAGGCAAAATAGAAGAAAGACCATTTTTGCAACCTTTAAACCTCTGATTTGGGGGAAAAGAACTGGACCATCAATTTTTGTACATGCCAAATTGTCCAATGCCCTTATTTGGAAGAGATCTTTTGTCTCGACTAAATGCAAAAATAATATTTGAGAAAGGACGAGTAAAATTGGAGATACCGGATGAACAGATAGCAGGTATATTTATGATTAAAGAAATAGATGCTTCAGCTATTCCTGAAGAAATTGAACAGGCAGTAGTACCATGGGTATGAGAAATGGGAATCCCGGGGAAATCAAAGGCAGCCCAACCGGTGAAAATAGAGTTAAAGGAAGGAGCTAAACCGGTAAGAGTGAAACAATATCCTTTGAAATTGGAGGCTAGGAAAGGAGTGGCTCCTTTGGTCAAGCAATTTCTGGACCAAGGAATCTTGCAGGAATGTGAGTCAGAATATAACACCCCTATTTTTCCAGTAAAGAAACCCAGTGGGAAATATCGGTTGGTCCAAGACCTAAGGGCTATCAATGAAATAGTGAAGGACATATATCCAGTTGTTGCTAATCCTTATACCTTGTTGACATCTGTATCAGAGAAATTTAAATGGTTTTCTGTGATTGACTTCAAAGATGCCTTTTTCTGCATCCCACTGGCAGTAGAAAGTAGGAAATATTTTGCTTTTGAATGGGAGAACCCAGATTCTGGAAGAAAGAGACAACTGACATGGACAAGGCTCCCGCAAGGATTTAAAAACAGCCCCACGATATTTGGAAATCAATTGGCCAAGGAATTGGAGGACTGGAAGAATACTCAGGTAACGATATCTCCCTTTGCCTATGTGATTTTACAGTATGTGGACGACATCTTTTTGGGTACTGAGGAAAGAGAAATATGTGTCAAGCTAACTACTGATTTGTTAAACATGCTGGGTCAAGCTGGATATCGGGTTTCAAAGGAAAAAGCACAGTTGGTTAAAAACAACGTGATCTATTTGGGTTGCGAGATTACCCAAGGTCATAGACGATTGGGGGTGAATCGAGTGGAAACAATATGTGCTATTCCATTACCCCGTAATCATCAGGAACTGAGATCCTTTTTGGGAATGGTTGGGTGGTGTCGTTTGTGGATAATGAATTTTGGTCTCCTTGCTAAACCACTGTATGAGGCCTTGAAGGAGCACCAGCTGGAATGGACATCTCAGCGGAAAAGGGCTTTCCAGGAGCTGAAACAGGCATTGAAGGAGGCCCCAGCTCTGGGACTTCCGGACTTAACCAAAGGATTCCAGCTGTACGTCAACGAGAGACAGAAATTGGCCTTGGGGGTTCTTACCCAGAAGGTCGGAACATGGAAAAGGCCAGTGGGATACTTTTCTAAACAGCTGGACTCGGTAAGCTCTGGGTGGCCCTCTTGCTTGCGAGCGGTAGCTGCAACAATTGCCCTTATCCAGGAGGCCCGGAAGTTGACCTTAGGAACAAAAATGGAAGTATTTGTTCCCCATATGGTCATGGCCATCCTGGAACAAAAGGGGGGACATTGGCTGTCATCCAGCCATATGTTGCAGTATCAAGCAATATTGAGGGAACAAGATGATGTGAAAATGAAAACCACTAACCATGTCAATCCAGCAGAATTCTTGCGCGGAGACCGAGAGGAGGGAGAGTTGGCACACGATTGTGTTGAAGTGATTGAACAGGTGTATGCCAGCCGACCTGACCTGAAAGATGAACCATTGGAGGAACCAGATTGGGAACTCTATACGGATAGATCCAGCTTCGTGGAAAATGGGACTCGATATGCAGGGTATGTTGTGGTAACCCTGGACCAGGTAATAGAAGCCAAGGCACTGATGCCCAGAACGTCTGCTCAGAAGGCAGAGATAATTAGACTTACTAGGGCCCTGTATTTGAGTAAAGACAAGAAAGTTAATATATGGACAGATTCCAAATATGCATTTGGTGTGGTCCACGTGCACGGAGCATTGTGGAAAGAGAGGGGACTGTTGAATTCACAGGGAGCCAGTGTTAAGCACCAAGAGGCAGTACTACAGCTGTTGGATGCTATACACAGTCCTGAGGTTGTTGCAATTATGCACGTGAGAGGACACCAAACCGCTGAGGGAAAAATCTACCAGGGAAACCGGTTTGCTGATGCCGTCGCAAGACAAGTTGCACGAAAGGTATGGACTCAGATGGCTCTAATACCAGTAAGGACTAACCCCGCGACCCCATACTTGAATCAAGAACCAGTGTATTCGACGGAGGATGTGAAGCTAGTAAATTTATTAGGGGCACAAAAGAATCAGACTGGATGGTATGTTACTTCCCTGGGACAAGTTGTGGTGCCAGCCCGAATAATGAAATTTATTTTAGAATCAGAGCATAACAAATGCCATTGGGGAGCAGAGGCATTGGTTAAATTTTTAAAGAATGAAGTCATCTCTAATCAGATGTTAACAATGGCAAAAAGGGTTAACACAATGTGTCCTGTGTGTTTGAAAAACAATTCAATAGTTAGGAGACAAATACAAATGGGGAAATTACAGGTTGGACCACAGCCTGGGGATTATTAGCAGGTTGATTTCTCTGAATTACCAAAGGCCCAGGGATATAAATATTTACTTGTGTATGTATGTACATTTTCAAGTTGGCCAGAAGCCTTTCCATGTCGAATAAATCAGGCAAAGGAAGTAGTAAAGACACTGTTAAAGGAAATAATACCGAGGTTTGGGGTACCTCTGGAGTTATCATCAGACAAGGGCCCACATTTTATTGCAGGGATAGTGCAGGAAATAGCCAGAATACTAGGCATCACTTGGAATTTACATACGCCCTGGAGGCCCCAGTCCAGTAGTCAGGTGAAAAGGATGAATCAAACACTGAAAGGTCAGATCAGGAAAATTTGCCAGGAAGCTAAGCTATATTGGCCTCAGGCCTTGCCCCTGGCATTGCTCAAGATTCGTATAAAGCCCCGAGAGAAGATAGGTGTAAGTCCATACGAAATATTGTATGGCAGACCATATCACGCCACTGTATTAAAAGGGGAAATGTATGTGAATGGGGATAAGGCAATTGCAGAATATGTGGTATCACTCAATAAGACTTTGAATTCTTTAAGGAATACCTTGTAGTGGAATAGGCCACTCACGCTGGAGAATCCTGTTCACGACATACATCCTGGGGATCAAGTGTACGTCAAAAATTGGATGACAGATCCACTACGGGAATCATGGGGTAGACCTTACCAGGTAATGATGACGACCTACACAGCAGTGAAGGTAGCGGGGACAGACGCTTAGATCCATTACACCCGAGTGAAGAAGGCTCCGCAGCAGTGGGAGACTCAGATGATAACCCCCACTCGAATGATTTTCCGCGCAAAGCTGCCTTCTTAATCATTCTGTTGTTAGTTTTAATGAAAATAATTCCTGTACATGGGTTTATCAGGGTGGAAACAGAAAACAAACGGGTTACAAGGGTAATGGGAATGGATATTCAACTAATTTGTGCATTGTATGATGACCAGGGAGCTGGAGTCGAGGAGATCCAGGTAGAATGGCAGCGAGGAGCTGAGAAGAGCCAGGGAGAAGTGAGTCTGGATTGGGATCAAGATGCTCAACAAGGAACTACAATGCTGAGACTAACTAAGGTAGCCACAAATGATTCTGGAGAGTACATCTGTTTAGTTAGGATTCGGAGTAGTGTTGATTATAAGAGAATCCAATTACAAGTGTTATCATGGGAAGAGACCTACTCAGAAAACATAGTAGTGTGGCCAACATTAGCAGTCGTAGATCTATGGGAGGGCCCACCACTTAGGATAAATTGCTCCTTTTCAATAGAATCTGGATACCCAAGGAATTTACGTGTCAAATGGTGGAAGCAGAATAAAAATTTAACCTGGGATCAGATAGAAACGGGGATAAGTTGGTGGGAGTACAAAAACCAGGGAAAAGGTTGGCTGAATATCACTGACCCACAAATAGGCAAAACAGAAGGGATCTACTTATGTATAGTAGAAGATGATATGGCTGGGGCATATAGATTGAGGATGGTTCAGGCAAAGTCTCATGGTGTATATCAGGAGGCAAGAGGACAGGCATTTTTGAAAAGGCATATAAGGAGAGATCGGAGGGAAATTGGTCCCCTAAAACGGAACGAAGGGCAGGAAAATTTAGTAGTAGGGTTGATCAGGGACTTTGGAATAATGCAGAATGTCACCAAAATAACTGCTTGTTTGCCGTTACCACAAGCTGCAGGGGAACCTATACCTTGGGGAATAATACCAATAACCGAGATGCCGGAATCTTTTAAAAATGTATCTTGGACTTGTCAGACAGTGCCAAAATCAGTAGTAGAATGGAAAGATGTATGCAAAACAATTAGAACTATGACCGAGGCAGATTGTAAATTGAAACACAATTATTATGGGTGGATCCAAAATACAAAAAGGTGTTTAATTACATTTCCAATCGATGAGCCATGTAACAGGCTACGAATCAGAAACATAATCCATCGAAATGAGATGAAGTGTCAGAACATCACACAGAACTATGATACCTGGCAGGGGTGGAAAACATTGTGGGGTCCTAGTGTTTTAGAGCATTATAATTATTTGGGGGAAGTTCAATGGTGTATTCAATGGTTAGGGAAGCGAAACCAATCCTATTATAGAACTCTTGTTACATCCACATCCTCTAGAGCATTTAAGGCACAGAAAGAGGAATGGAATTGCACACAAGTTTTCACGTGCGACACTCCAGAGGATCAGATAGGACTAGTACCGGTTAAAATGGCCTTGAAGTGGGGATGTGAGTGTAGGGGATATAATCATACAGTAAACAGGGCATCAGTACATGAACCCATAGATTGTAGATATACAACTGTGCACAGCCCAGGAAATTTGGTTTGGGTCATGGGACACGGACAGTGGACTACCCATTTACCATTAGATGGGCCCACCACTCAAATTACCCTCGGAATCCCCACCCTATGTCCGTATTGGAAGCAGAACAAATTAAAACATAAAGAAAGAACAAAAAGGGAAGCAGATCCGGAGGAACAATGGCATGAACCTGATGCAGGAGTGAAATTTGGATGGGTATTGGAATCTTTGTTCACCCCAGTAGCTACTTATCGAAACAGAGAAATGTTAAACAACCTGTTAGGGCAGACAGAGAGATTGGCAGCAGCTACAAAGAAAGGGTTCAAAGATCTAAATTTACAACTTCAAGCTACGTCAAGGATGACTCTCCAGAATCGAATGGCCTTAGATATGTTGCTGTTGAAGGATCATGGAGTTTGTGGTTACCTCAGCCAGAGAATAGATCATTGCTGTATTCATATACCAAATGTAACTGTAGAGGTTGAAAAGGGTATTTCTCAGTTAGACAGAATAGAAGAGAAGACAAAGGAAATTGAAAAGGAAGCACAACACAACTGGATAGGAGCAGTGTTTGATTCTTTAGGACTCCATCTCTCTGGTTGGATTACATCCCTAATACAATATGCACTAATGTTGTTAATATCTATAGCCATCATTTGGAGTGTGTATAGATGTCTTATAGGAGTCATCGAGAAGGAAAAGAAACGATCCCTTCGGTTGATGAAAGCGATGACTCGAGGAAGACAGGAGGAAGAAACCCATGAAGAAACTCGTGCAGCTTCCCACGTTACTGAATGATTGAGCATCCTTGCAGCAGGACTGAAGGATGCTCAAAAGGGGGGAAATGTTGGAAATTATTTAAATGTAGAAATTTTGTAAAGTATAGTATGTAGGAATTAGTAGCCGTTTGAAGTGTGGTGTAACCTTTGGAGTGTGTAACCATAGTATTCAAGCAACCGTAACGAATGTTTAATCAGGGAGGGAAGCAAGAATGTTGATCTGTATACAATGTACTGGAAATCATGATAGGTACTTGATTTATAGTCTTGTTTGTAGCTTAAGGAGTATATTGTGAGTTTCACAAGAAGCCAGTTGTTAAGAAGGGGAATTGTTGGGGAGGGGAGTCTGTTACTTGGAGAAATTTGTAACAAACTGTAGTATATAAGGAGATCGATGTATCAGTAGTGTTGGAGCTCTGATTTGGGACAGGGGTCCCCGGACTCCCGGGCCCTCAATAAAGCACCGCACAAAACTTACGGGTTTTGTGTCTTTGTTCGGGCAACACGTGGGCACTCTCAAAGCAGCCCGAGTTGCCACAGGTGGCACCTTGTCCCTGGGCAGCATCTTGATATTCATGGTAATCCAGCTGGCAGCCGGCCCCGAAGCGCCGAGGGCCTACCTAGTAGTAACAAATACTTCTGCTAGGGAAAACAAAACTCAGCAGCCCACGGTCCTGGTCTCAGTTTTCAGAGCTCCATGGGCACTCTCAAAGCAGCCCGAGTAGGCACAGGTGGCAGCTTGTCCCTGGGCGGCATCTCGATATTCATAGAAACAAGCAGGCTACCTGCCCTTAAGGACCAAGGGCCTACCTGATACTGCAAATACTTCTGCCCGGGGAAAAAAAAAACTCAGCACCCCACGTTCCTGGTCTCAGTTTAAATAGCTCCATGGGCACTCTCAAAGCAGCCCGAGTTGCCACAGGTGGCAGCTTGTCCCTGGGCGGCATCTTGATATTCGTGGAAATCCAGCAGGCAGACGGCCCCTAAGGAACAAGAGCCTACCTGGTACTGACAAAGGGCTCTGCCCGGGAAAATAAAACTCAGCACCCCACGTTCCTGGTTTCTGTTTGCAGAGCTCCATGGGCACTCTCAAAGCAGCCCGAGTTGGCACAGGTGGCAGCTTGTCCCTGGGCGGCATCTTGATATTCGTGGAAATCCTTCTGCCAGCCTGCCCCGAAGGGCCGAGGGCCCACCTGGTACTGACAGAGGCTTCTGCCCGGTAATAGAAATTCACCACCCCACGTTCCTAATCTCAGTTTGAATAGCTCCATGGGCACTCTCAAAGCAGCGCGAGTTGGCACAGGTGGTAGCTTGTCCCTGGGCGGCATCTTGATATTCGTGGAAATCCTGGTGCCAGCCTGCCCCTAAGGGCCAAGGTCCTACCTAGTACTGACAAAGGCTTCTGCCCGGGGAAACAAAACCCAGCACCCCATGTTCCTGGTCTCAGTTTGAAGAGTTCCGTGGGCACTCTCAAAGCAGCGCGAGTTAGTGCAGGTGGCAGCTTGTCCCTGGGCAGCATCTTGATATTCATGGTAATCCAGCAGGCTGCCGGCCCCTAAAAAACAAGGGCCTACCTGGTACTGACAAAGTCTTCTACCCGTGGAAACAAAACCCAGCCCCTCACGTTCCTGGTCTCAGTTTGAAGGACTCCGTGGGCACTCTCAAAGCAGCCCGAGTTGGCACAGGTGGCAGCTTGTCCCTGGGCAGCATCTTGATATTCATGGTAATCCAGCTGGCAGCCGGCCCCGAAGCGCCGAGGGCCTACCTAGTACTGACAAATACTTCTGCTAGGGAAAACAAAACTCAGCAGCCCACGGTCCTGGTCTCAGTTTTCAGAGCTCCATGGGCACTCTCAAAGCAGCCCGAGTAGGCACAGGTGGCAGCTTGTCCCTGGGCGGCATCTCGATATTCATGGAAACAAGCAGGCTGCCTGCCCTTAAGGACCAAGGGCCTACCTGATACTGCAAATACTTCTGCCCGGGGAAAAAAAAAACTCAGCACCCCACGTTCCTGGTCTCAGTTTAAATAGCTCCATGGGCACTCTCAAAGCAGCCCGAGTTGCCACAGGTGGCAGCTTGTCCCTGGGCGGCATCTTGATATTCGTGGAAATCCAGCAGGCAGACGGCCCCTAAGGAACAAGAGCCTACCTGGTACTTACAAAGGGCTCTGCCCGGGAAAACAAAACTCAGCACCCCACGTTCCTGGTTTCTGTTTGCAGAGCTCCATGGGCACTCTCAAAGCCCGAGTTGGCACAGGTGGCAGCTTGTCCTGGGCAGTTGGCACAGGTGGCAGCTTGTCCCTGGGCGGCATCTTGATATTCGTGGAAATCCTTCTGCCAGCCTGCCCCGAAGGGCCAAGGGCCCACCTGGTACTGACAGAGGCTTCTGCCCGGTAATAGAAATTCACCACCCCACGTTCCTAATCTCAGTTTGAATAGCTCCATGGGCACTCTCAAAGCAGCGCGAGTTGGCACAGGTGGTAGCTTGTCCCTGCGCGGCATCTTGATATTCGTGGAAATCCTGCTGCCAGCCTGCCCCTAAGGGCCAAGGTCCTACCTCGTACTGACAAAGGCTTCTGCCTGGGGAAACAAAACCCAGCACCCCATGTTCCTGGTCTCAGTTTGAAGAGTTCCGTGGGCACTCTCAAAGCAGCGCGAGTTAGTGCAGGTGGCAGCTTGTCCCTGGGCAGCATCTTGATATTCATGGTAATCCAGAAGGCTGCCGGCCCCTAAAAAACAAGGGCCTACCTGGTACTGACAAAGTCTTCTGCCAGGGAAAACAAAACCCAGCCCCCCACGTTCCTGGTCTCAGTTTGAAGGACTCCGTGGGCACTCTCAAAGCAGCCCGAGTTGGCACAGGTGGCAGCTTGTCCCTGGGCAGCATCTTGATATTCATGATAATCCAGCTGGCAGCCGGCCCCGAAGCGCCGAGGGCCTACCTAGTAGTGACAAATACTACTGCTAGGGAAAACAAAACTCAGCAGCCCACGGTCCCGGTCTCAGTTTTCAGAGCTCCATGGGCACTCTCAAAGCAGCCCGAGTAGGCACAGGTGGCAGCTTGTCCTTACGCGGCATCTTGATATTTGTGGAAATCCTGGTGCCACCCTGCCCCTAAGGGCCAAGGTCCTACCTGGTACAGACAAAGGCTTCTGCCCATGGAAACAAAACCCACCACCCCACGGTCCTGCTCTCAGTTGGAAGAACTCCGTGGGCCCTCTCGAAGCAGTCCGAGTAGGCACAGGTGGCAGCTTGTCCCTGGGCGGCATCTTGATATTCATAAAAATCCAGCGGGCAGCTGGCCCCGAAGAGCCGAGGGCATACCTAGTACTGACAAATACTTCTGCCAGGGAAAACAAAACTCAGCCCCCCACGGTCCTGCTCTCAGTTTTCAGAGCTACATGGGCACTCTCAAAGCAGCCCGAGTTGGCACAGGTGGCAGCTTGTCCCTGGGCAGCATCTTGATATTCGTGGAAATCCTTCTGCCAGCCTGCCCCGAAGGGCCGAGGGCCTACCTGGTACTGACAAAGGCTTCTGCCCGGGGAAACGAAACCCACCATCCCACATTCCTGGTTTCTGTTTGAAGAGTTCCGTGGGCACTCTCAAAGCAGCCCGAGGCGCCACAGGTGGCAGCTTGTCCCTGGGCGGCATCTTGATATTCATGGAAACAAGCAGGCATCCTGCCCTTAAGGACCAAGGGCCTACCTGGTACTGACAAATACTTCTGCCCGGGGAAAACAAAACTCAGCACCCCACGTTCCTGGTCTCAGTTTGCAGAGCTCCATGGGCACTCTCAAAGCAGCCCGAGTTGCCACAGGCGGCAGCTTGTCCCTGGGCGGCATCTTGATATTTGTGGAAATCCTTCTGCCAGCCTGCCCCTAAGGACCGAGGGCCTACCTGGTACTGACAAAGGCTTCTGCCCGCGGAAACAAAACCCACCAGCCCACGTTCCTGCTGTCAGTTGGAAGAAATCCGTGGGCCCACTCAAAGCAGCCCGAGTTGGCACAGGTGGCAGCTTGTCCCTGGGCAGCATCTTGATATTCGTGGAAATCCTGGTACCAGCCTGCCCCGAAGGGCCAAGGGCCTACCTGGTACTGTCAAAGGCTTCTGTCCGGGGAAACAAAATTCGCCAAGCCACGTTCCTGGTCTCAGTTTGAAGGACTCCGTGGGCCCTCTCAAAGCAGCCCGAGTTGGCACAGGTGGCAGCTTGTCCCTGGGCAACATCTTGATATTTCTGGAAATCCAGCAGGCAGACGGCCCCTAAGGAACAAGGGCCTATCTGGTACAGACAAAGGGCTCTGCCCGGGAAAACAAAACCCATAACCCCACGTTCCTGGTTTCTGTTTGCAGAGCTCCATGGGCACTCTCAAGGCAGCCCGAGTGGGCACAGGTGGCAGCCTGTCCCTGGGCGGCATCTTGATATTCATGGAAATCCAGCGGGCATCTGGCCCCGAAGAGCCGAGGGCATACCTAGTACTGACAAATACTTCTGCCCGTAGAAACAAAACCCACCATCCCACGTTCCTAATCTCAGTGTTCAGAGCTCCATGGGTACTCTCAATGCAGCCCGAGTTGGCACAGGTGGCAGCTTGTCCCTGGGCGGCATCTTGATATTCGTGGAAATCTTTCTGCCAGCCTGCCCCGATGGGCCGATGGCCTACCTGGTACTGACAAAGGCTTCTGCCCGTGGAAACAAATCCCACCATCCCACATTCCTGGTTTCTGTTTGAAGAGTTCCGTGGGCACTCTCAAAGCAGCCCGAGTTGGCACAGGTGGCAGCTTGTCCCTGGGCAGCATCTTGATATTCGTGGAAATCCTTCTGCCAGCCTGCCCCTAAGGACCGAGGGCCTACCTGGTACTGACAAAGGCTTCTGCCCGTGGAAACAAAACCCACCACCCCACGTTCCTGGTCTCAGTTTGCAGAGCTCCGTGGGCACTCTCAAAGCAGCCCGAGTTGCCACAGGTGGCAGCTTGTCTCTCGGCGGCATCTTGATATTCATGGAAACCAGCAGGCTGCCTGCCCTTAAGGACCAAGGGCCTACCTGATAATGCAAATGCTTCTGCCCGGGGGAAAAAAAACTCAGCACCCCACGGTCCTGGTCTCAGTTTGCAGAGCTCCATGGGCCCTCTCAAAGCAGCCCGAGTTGGCACAGGTGGCAGCTTGTCCCTGGGCGGCATCTTGATATTCGTGGAAATCCTTCTGCCAGCCTGCCCCGAATGGCCGAGGGCCTACCTGGTACTGACAAAGGCTTCTGCTCGGGAAAAAAAATTCACCACCCCACGTTCCGGGTCTCAGTTTGCAGAGCTCCGTGGGCACTCTCAAAGCAGCGTGAGTTGGCACAGGTGGCAGCTTGTCCCTGCGCGGCATCTTGATATTCGTGGAAATCCTGCTGCCAGCCTACGCCGAAGGGCCGAGTGCCTACCTAATATTGACAAAGGCTTCTGCCCGCGGAAACAAAACCCACCAGCCCACGTTCCTGGTCTCAGTTTGAAAAATTCCGTGGGCACTCTCGAGGCAGCCCGAGTAGGCTCAGGTGGCAGCTTGACCCTGGGCGGCATCTTGATATTCATGGAAATCCAGGAGACAGCCTGCCTCTAAGGAACAAGGGCCTACCTGGTACTGACAAATACTTCTACCAGGGAAAACAAAACTCAGCCCCCCACGGTCCTGGTCTCAGTTTTCAGAGGTACATGGGCACTCTCAAAGCAGCCCGAGTAGGCACAGGTGGCAGCTTGTCCCTGGGCGGCATCTCGATATTCATGGAAACAAGCAGGCTGCCTGCCCTTAAGGACCAAGGGCCTACCTGATACTGCAAATACTTCTGTCCGGGGAAAAAAAAAACTCAGCACCCCACGTTCCTGGTCTCAGTTTAAATAGCTCCATGGGCACTCTCAAAGCAGCCCGAGTTGCCACAGGTGGCAGCTTGTCCCTGGGCGGCATCTTGATATTCGTGGAAATCCTGCTGCCAGCCTGCCCTCTAAGGGCCGAGGGCCTACCTGGTACTGACAAATACTTCTGCCCGGGAAAACAAAACCCACCACCCCACGTTCCTGGTCTCAGTTTGAAGAGTTCCGTGGGCACTCTCAAACCAGTCCGAGTTGGCACAGGTGGCAGCTTGTCCCTGGGCGGCATCTTGATATTCGTGGAAATCCTGGGGCAGCCTGCCCCGAAGGGCCACGGGCCTACCTGGTACTGACAATGGCTTCTGCCTGCGGAAACAAAACCCACCACCCCACGTTCCTGGTCTCAGTTTGCAGAGCTACATGGGCACTCTCAAACCAGCGCGAGTTTCCACAGGTGGCAGCTTGTCCCTGGGCAGCATCTTGATATTCGTGGAAATCCTTCTGCCAGCCTACCTCTAAGGGCCGAGGGCCTACCTGTTACTGACAAAGGCTTCTGCCCGGACACACAAAACCCACCACCCCACGTTCCTGGTCTCAGTTGGAAGAAGTCCGTGGGCCCTCTCAAAGCAGCCCAAGTAGGCACAGGTGGCAGCTTGTCCCTGGGCTGCATCTTGATATTCATGGTAATCCAGCAGGCCGCCTTCCCCCAAGGGCCGAGGGCCTACCTGGTACTTACAAATACTTCTGCTTGGGAAAACAAAACTCAGCACCCCACGTTCCTGGTCTCAGTTTGCAGAGCTCCATGGGCACTCTCAAAGCAGCCCGAGTTGGCACAGGTGGCAGCTTGTCCCTGGGCGGCATCTTAATATTCATGGAAATCCAGCGGGCAGCTGGCCCCAAAGAGCCGAGGGCATACCTAGTCCTGACAAATACTTCTGCTTGGGAAAAGAAAACTCAGTACCCCACGGTCCTGGTCTCAGTTTTCAGAGCTACATGGCCACTCTCAAAGCAGCCCGAGTTGCCACAGGAGGCAGCTTGTCCCTGGGCGGAATCTTGATATTCGTGGAAATCCTTCTGCCAGCCTGCCTCTAAGGGCCGAGGGCCTACCTGGTACTGACAAAGGCTTCTGCCCGGGGAAACAAAACCCACCACCCCACGTTCCTGGTCTCAGTTGGAAGAATTCCGTTGGCCCTCTCAAAGCAGCCCGAGTAGGCACAGGTTGCAGCGAGTCTATGGGCAGCATGTTGATATTCGTGGAAATCCAGCAGGCAGACGGCCCCTAAGGAACAAGAGCCTACCTGGTACTGACAAAGGGCTCTGCCCGGGAAAAGAAAACTCAGCACCCCACGTTCCTGGTTTCTGTTTGCAGATCTCCATGGGCAATCTCAAAGCAGCCCGAATTGGCACAGGTGGCAGCTTGTCCCTGGGCGGCATCTTGATATTCGTGGAAATCCTGGTACCAGCCTGCCCCGAATGGCCAAGGGCCTACCTGGTACTGTCAAAGGCTTCTGCTCGTGGAAACAAAACCCACCACCCCACTTTCCTTGTCTCAGTTTCAAGAGTTCCGTGGGCACTCTCAAAGCAGCCCGAGTTGGCACAGGTGGCAGCTTGTCCCTGGGCGGCATCTTGATATTCAAGGAAATCCAGCAGGCAGCCTGCCCCTACGGAACAAGGGCCTACCTGGTACAGACAAAGGGCTCTGCCCGGGAAAACAAAACCCATAACCCCACGTTCCTGGTTTCTCTTTGCAGAGCTCCAGGGGCACTCTCAAAGCAGCCCAAGTTGGCACAGGTGGCAGCTTGTCCCTGGGCAGCATCTTGATATTCGTGGAAATCCTGCTGCCAGCCTGCCCCTACGGAACAAGGGACTACGCGGTACTGACAAAGGCTTCTGCTCGTGGAAACAAAACCCACCAACCCACGTTTCTGGTCTCAGTTTGAAGAGTTCCGTGGGCACACTCAAAGCAGCCCGAGTTGGCACAGGTGGCCGCTTGTCCCTGGGCGGCATCTTGATATTCATGGAAATCCTGGGGCCAGCCTGCCCCGAAGGGCCGAGGGCCTACCTGGTACTGACAAAGGCTTCTGCCCGCGGAAACAAAACCCACCACCCCACGTTCCTGGTCTCAGTTTTCAGAGCTACATGGGCACTCTCAAAGCAGCGCGAGTTTCCACAGGTGGCAGCTTGTCCCTGGGCAGCATCTTGATATTCGTGGAAATCCAGAAGGCAGACGGCCCCTAAGGAACAAGAGCCTACCTGGTACAGACAAAGGGTTCTGCCGGGGAAAACAAAACCCACCACCCCCCAGGTTCCTGGTCTCAGTTTGCAGAGCTCCATGGGCACTCTCAAAGCAGCGTGAGTTGGCACAGGTGGCAGCTTGTCCCTGGGCAGCATCTTCAGATATTCGTGGAAATCCAGCAGGCAGACGGCCCCTAAGGAACAAGAGCCGACCTGGTACAGACATAGGGTTCTGCCCGGGAAAACAAAACCCACCACCCCACGTTCCTGGTCTCAGTTTTCAGAGCTCCATGGGCACTCTCAAAGCAGCCCGAGTTGGCACAGGTGGCAGCTTGTCCCTGGGCGGCATCTTGATATTCGTGGAAATCCAGGTACCAGCCTGCCCCGAAGGGCCGAGGGCCAACTTGTTACTGACAGAGGCTTCTGCCCGGGAATAGAAATTCACCACCCCACGTTCCTGGTCTCATGTGTAAGAACTCCGTGGGCACTCTCAAAGCAGCGCGAGTTGGCACAGGTGGCAGCTTGTCCCTGGGCGGCATCTTGATATTCGTGGAAATCCAGCGGGCAGCCGGCCCCGAAGGGCGGAGGGCCAACCTAGTACAGACAAATACTTCTGCTCGGGAAAACAAAAGTCAGCCCCCCACGTTCCTGGTCTCAGTTTGAATAGCTCCATGGGCACTCTCAAAGCAGCCCGAGTTGCCACAGTTGGCAGCTTGTCCCTGGGCGGCATCTTGATATTCGTGGAAATCCTGGGGCCAGCTTGCCCCGAAGGGCCATGGGTCTACCTGGTACTGACAAAGGCTTCCGCCCAGGGAAACAAAATTCACAAACCCACGTTCCTGGTCTCAGTTTGCAGAGTTCCGTGGGCACTTTCAAAGCAGCCCGAGTTGGCACAGGTGGCAGCTTGTCCCTGGGTGGCATCTTGATATTCGGGGAAATCCAGCAGGCAGCCGGCCCCTAAGAAACAAGGGCCTACCTGGTACTGACAAAGGCTTCTGCCCGTGGAAACAAAACCCACCACCCCACGTTCCTTGTCTCAGTTTGAAGGACCCCGTGGGCACTCTCAAAGCAGCCCGAGTTGGCACAGGTGGCAGCTTGTCTCTGGGCGGCATGTTGATATACATGGAAACAAGCAGGCTGCCTGTCCTTAAGGCCCGAGGGCCTACCTGATACTGCAAATGCTTCTGCCCGGGGAAAAAAAAAAACTCAGCAGCCCACGTTCCTGGTTTCAGTTTGCAGAGCTCCATAGGCACTCTCAAAGCTGCCCGAGTTGGCACAGGTGGCAGCTTGTCCCTGTGCGGCATCTTGATATTCGTGGAAATCCAGCAGGCAGACTGCCCCAAAGGAACAAGGGCCTACCTGGTACTGACAAAGAACTCTGCCTGGGAAAACAAAAACCCATAACCCCATGTTTCTGGTTTCTGTTTGCAGAGCTCCGTGGGCCCTCTCAAACCAGCCCAAGTTGGCACAGGTGGCAGCTTGTCCCTGGGCGGCATCTTGATATTCATGGAAACAAGCAGGCTGCCTGCCCTTAATGACCAAGGGCCTACCTGATACTGCAAATTCTTCTGCCCGGGGAAAAAACAACTCAGCCCCCCACGGTCCTGGTCTCAGTTTGAATAGCTGCATGGGCACTCTCAAAGCAGCGCGAGTTGCCACAGGTGGCAGCTTGTCCCTGGGCGGCATCTTGATATTCGTGGAAATCCTGCTGCCAGCCTGCCCCTAAGGGCCGAGGGCCAACCTGGTACAGACAGAGGCTTCTGCACAGGAATAGAAATTCACAACCCCACGTTCCTAGTCTCAGTTGGAAGAACTCCGTGGGCACTCTCAAAGCAGCGCGAGTTGGCACAGGTGGCAGCTTGTCCCTGGGCGGCATCTTGATATTCGTGGAAATCCTGCTGCCAGCCTGCCCTTAAGGACCATGGGCCTACCTGGCACTGCAAATGCTTCTGCCCGGGGAAACAAAACCCAACACCCCACGTTCCTGGTCTCAGTTTGAAGAGTTCCGTGGGCACTCTCAAAGCAGCGCGAGTTAGCACAGGTGGCAGCTTGTCCCTGGACAGCATCTTGATATTCATGGTAATCCAACGGGCAGCCTTCCCCCAAGGGCCGAGGGCCTACCTAGTACTGACAAATACTTCTGCTTGGGAAAACAAAACTCAGCACCCCACGTTCCTGGTCTCAGTTTGCAGAGCTCCATGGGCACTCTGAAAGCAGCCCGAGTTGCCAGAGGTGGCAGCTTGTCCCTGGGCGGCATCTTGATATACTTGTAAATCCATCTGCCAGCCTGCCCCTAAGGACCGAGGGCCTACCTGGTACAGACAAAGGCTTCTGCCCGTGGAAACAAAACCCACCACCCCACGTTCCTGGTCTCAGTTTGCAGAGCTCCGTGGGCACTCTCATAGCAGCCCGAGTAGGCACAGGTGGCAGCTTGTCCCTGGGCAGCATCTTTATATTCGTGGAAAACCAGCAGGCAGACGGCCCCTAAGGAACAAGGGCCTACCTGGTACTGACAAAGGCTTCGGCCCGTGGAAACAAAACCCATAACCCCACGTTCCTGGTCTCAGTATGAAGGACTCCGTGGGCACTCTCGAAGCAGCCCGAGTTGGCACAGGTGGCAGCTTGTCTCTGGGCGGCATCTTGATATTCATGGAAACCAGCAGGCTGCCTGCCCTTAAGGACTAAGGGCCTACCTGATACTGCAAATGCTTCTGCCCGGGGAAAAAAAAACTCAGCACCCCACGGTCCTGGTCTCAGTTTGTAGAGCTCCATGGGCACTCTCAAAGCAGCCCAAGTTGGCACAGGTGGCAGCTTGTCCCTGGGCGGCATCTTCAGATATTCGTGGAAATCCTTCTACCAGCCTGCCCCGAAGGGCTGAGGGCCTACCTGGTACTGACAAAGGCTTCTGTCCGGGGAAACAAAACCCTCCATCCCACATTCCTGGTTTCAGTTTGAACAGTTCCGTGGGACTTCTCAAAGCAACCCGAGGTGGCACAGGTGGCAGCTTGTCCCTGGGCGGCATCTTGATATTCATGGAAACAAGCAGGTTGCCTACCCTTAAGGACCAAGGGCCTACCTGATACTGCAAATTCTTCTGCCCGTGGAAAAAAAAACTCAGCCCCCCACGGTCCTGATCTCAGTTTGAATAGCTCCATGGGCACTCTCATAGCAGCCCGAGTAGGCACAGGTGGCAGCTTGTCCCTGGGCAGCATCTTGATATTCGTGGAAATCCTGGGGCCAGCCTGCCCCTAAGGGCCGAGGGCCAACCTGGTACAGACAGAGGCTTCTGCACAGGAATAGAAATTCACAACCCGACGTTCCTGGTCTCAGTTTGCAGAGCTCCGTGGGCACTCTCAAAGCAGTGCGAGTTGGCACAGGTGGCAGCTTGTCCCTGGGCGGCATCTTGATATTCGTGGAAATCCTGGTGCCAGCCTGCCCTTAAGGACCATGGGCCTACCTGGCACTGTAAATGCTTCTGCCAGGGGAAACCAAACCCAACACCCCACGTTCCTGGTCTCAGTTTGAAGAGTTCCGTGGGCACTCTCAAAGCAGCGCGAGTTAGCACAGGTGGAAGCTTGTCCTCGGACAGCATCTTGATATTCGTGCAAATCCAGCAGGCTGCCGGCCGCTAAGGGCCGAGGGCCTACCTTATACTGACAAATACTTCTGCTCGGGAAAACAAACCTCAGCACCCCACGTTCCTGGTCTCAGTTTGCAGAGCTCCATGGGCACTCTCAAAGCAGCCCGAGTTGGCACAGGTGGCAGCTTGTCCCTGGGCAGCATCTTGATATTCATGGTAATCCAACGGGCAGCCTGCCCCGAAGGGCCGAGGGCCTACCTAGTAGTGACAAATACTTCTGATTGGGAAAACAAAACTCAGCACCCCACGTTCCTGGTTTCTCTTTGCAGAGCTCCATGGGCACTCTCAAAGCAGCCCGAGTTGGCACAGGTGGCAGCTTGTCCCTGGGCGGCATGTTGATATTCGTGGAAATCCTGGTACCAGCCTGCCCCAAAGGTCCGAGGGCCTACCTGGTACAGACAAAGGCTTCTGCCCGTGGAAACAAAACCCACCACCCCACGTTCCTGGTCTCAGTTTGCAGAGCTCCGTGGGCACTCTCATAGCAGCCCGAGTAGGCACAGGTGGCAGCTTGTCCCTGGGCAGCATCTTGATATTCGTGGAAATCCAGCAGGCAGCTGGCCCCTAAGGAACAAGCGCCTACCTGGTACTGACAAAGGCTTCTGCCAGCGGAAACAAAACCCACCACCCCACGTTCCTGGTCTCAGTTTGAAGGACTCCGTGGGCACTCTCGAAGCAGCCCGAATTGGTCCAGGTGGCAGCTTGTCTCTGGGCGGCACCTTGATATTCATGGAAACCAGCAGGCTGCCTGCCCTTAACTACTAAGGGCCTACCTGATACTGCAAATGCTTCTGCCCAGGAAAAAAAAAACTCAGCACCTCCCGTTCCTGGTCTCAGTTTGCAGAGCTCCATGGGCACTCTCAAAGCAGCCCGAGTAGGCACAGGTGGCAGCTTGTCCCTGGGCAGCATCTTGATATTTATGGTAATCCAGCAGGCTGCCGGCCCCGAAGTCCCGATGGCCTACCTTGTACTGACAAATACTTCTGCCCGGGAAAACAAAACTCAGCAACCCACGTTCCCTGTCTCAGTTTGAAGAGTTCCGTGGGCCCTCTCAAAGCAGCCCGAGTTGCCACAGGTGGCAGCTTGTCCCTGGGCAGCATCTTGATATTCGTGTTAATCCAGCAGGCAGACGGCCACTAAGGAACAAGAGCCTACCTAGTACAGACAAAGGGCTCTGCCCGAGAAAACAAAACTCAGCACCCCACGTTCCTGGTTTCTGTTTGCAGAGCTCCATGGGCACTCTCAAAGCAGCCCGAGCTGCCACACGTGGCAGCTTCTCCCAGCGCGGCATCTTGATATTCGTGGAAATCCTGGTACCAGCCTGCCCCGAAGGGCCAAGGGCCTACCTGGTAGTGCAAGTGCTTGTGCCTGGGGAAACACAACCCACAAACCCACGTTCCTGGTCTCAGTTTGCAGAGCTCCGTGGGCACTCTGAAAGCAGCGTGAGTTGGCACAGGTGGCAGCTTCTCCCTGGGCGGCATCTTGATATTAGTGGAAATCCTGCTGCCTGCCTGCCCCTAAGGAACCAGGGCCTACCTGGTACTGACAAATGCTTATGCCCGGGGAAACAAAACTCAGCACCCCACGTTCCTGGTTTCAGTTTGCAGAGTTCCGTGGGAACTCTCAAAGCAGCCCGAGTTGGCACACGTGGCAGCTTGTCCCTTGGCAGCATCTTGATATTCGTGGAAATCCAGACAGCAGCCTACCCCTAAGGAACAAGGGCTTACCTGGTAGTGACAAAGGCTTCTGCCCGGGAAAACAAAACTCAGTAGCCCACGTTCCTGGTCGCAGTTTGCAGAGCTCCGTGGGCACTCTCAAAACAGCCCGAGTTGGCAAAAGTGGCAGCTTGTACCTGGGCGGCATCTTGATATTCGTGCAAATCCAGCTGACAGCAGTCTCCTTAGGGCCGAGGGCCTACCTGGTAATGACAAAGGCTTCTGCCCGGGGAAAGAAAACTTACCAGCCCACGTTCCTGCTTTCAGTTTGCAGAGTTCCGTGGGCACTCTCAAAGCAGCACGAGTTGGCACACGTGGCAGCTTGTCCCTGGGCAGCATCTTGATATTGGTGCAAATCCAGCAGGCAGACGGCCCCGAAGGGCCGAGGGCCCACCTAGAAATGAAAAAGGCTTCTGCCTGGGGAAACAAAACCCACCACCCCACGTTCCTGTTCTCAGTTTGCAGAGCTCCGTGGGCACTCTTAAAGCAGCCCGGGTTGGCACAGGTGGCAGCTTGTCCCTGGGCGGAATCTTGATATTCGTGGAAATCCTGGGGCCAGCCTGCCCCTAAGGGCCGAGGACCAACCTGGTACAGACAGAGGCTTCTGCACAGGAATAGAAATTCACAACCCCACGTTCCTGGTCTCAGTTTGCAGAGCTCCGTGGGCACTCTCAAAGCAGTGCGAGTTGGCACAGGTGGCAGCTTGTCCCTGGGCGGCATCTTGATATTCGTGGAAATCCTGGTGCCAGCCTGCCCTTAAGGACCATGGGCCTACCTGGCACTGTAAATGCTTCTGCCCGGGGAAACCAAACCCAACACCCCACGTTCCTGGTCTCAGTTTGAAGAGTTCCGTGGGCACTCTCAAAGCAGCGTGAGTTAGCACAGGTGGCAGCTTGTCCCTGGACAGCATCTTGATATTTATGGTAATCCAGCAGGCTGCCGGCCCCGAAGTCCCGATGGCCTACCTTGTACTGACAAATACTTCTGCCCGGGAAAACAAAACTCAGCAACCCATGTCTCAGTTTGAAGAGTTCCGTGGGCCCTCTCAAAGCAGCCCGAGTTGCCACAGGTGGCAGCTTGTCCCTGGGCAGCATCTTGATATTCGTGTTAATCCAGCAGGCAGACGGCCACTAAGGAACAAGAGCCTACCTAGTACAGACAAAGGGCTCTGCCCGAGAAAACAAAACTCAGCACCCCACGTTCCTGGTTTCTGTTTGCAGAGCTCCATGGGCACTCTCAAAGCAGCCCGAGCTGCCACACGTGGCAGCTTCTCCCAGCGCGGCATCTTGATATTCGTGGAAATCCTGGTACCAGCCTGCCCCGAAGGGCCAAGGGCCTACCTGGTAGTGCAAGTGCTTGTGCCTGGGGAAACACAACCCACAAACCCACGTTCCTGGTCTCAGTTTGCAGAGCTCCGTGGGCACTCTGAAAGCAGCGTGAGTTGGCACAGGTGGCAGCTTGTCCCTGGGCGGCATCTTGATATTCGTGGAAATCCTGCTGCCTGCCTGCCCCTAAGGAACCAGGGCCTACCTGGTACTGACAAATGCTTATGCCCGGGGAAACAAAACTCAGCACCCCACGTTCCTGGTTTCAGTTTGCAGAGTTCCGTGGGAACTCTCAAAGCAGCCCGAGTTGGCACACGTGGCAGCTTGTCCCTTGGCAGCATCTTGATATTCGTGGAAATCCAGACAGCAGCCTACCCCTAAGGAACAAGGGCTTACCTGGTAGTGACAAAGGCTTCTGCCCGGGAAAACAAAACTCAGTAGCCCACGTTCCTGGTCGCAGTTTGCAGAGCTCCGTGGGCACTCTCAAAACAGCCCGAGTTGGCAAAAGTGGCAGCTTGTACCTGGGCGGCATCTTGATATTCGTGCAAATCCAGCTGACAGCAGTCTCCTTAGGGCCGAGGGCCTACCTGGTAATGACAAAGGCTTCTGCCCGGGGAAAGAAAACTTACCAGCCCACGTTCCTGCTTTCAGTTTGCAGAGTTCCGTGGGCACTCTCAAAGCAGCACGAGTTGGCACACGTGGCAGCTTGTCCCTGGGCAGCATCTTGATATTGGTGCAAATCCAGCAGGCAGACGGCCCCGAAGGGCCGAGGGCCCACCTAGAAATGAAAAAGGCTTCTGCCTGGGGAAACAAAACCCACCACCCCACGTTCCTGTTCTCAGTTTGCAGAGCTCCGTGGGCACTCTTAAAGCAGCCCGGGTTGGCACAGGTGGCAGCTTGTCCCTGGGCGGCATCTTGATATTCGTGGAAATCCTGGGGCCAGCCTGCCCCTAAGGGCCGAGGACCAACCTGGTACAGACAGAGGCTTCTGCACAGGAATAGAAATTCACAACCCCACGTTCCTGGTCTCAGTTTGCAGAGCTCCGTGGGCACTCTCAAAGCAGTGCGAGTT